>NW_027397188.1:470660-487225 GCF_003265705.2 Callorhinus ursinus | reverse complement strand
CTACTCGTGCTGCTGGCGGCGGCGGCGGCGGGCCCCGGGGCGGGCGGCGCGGCGCGGCTCTACCGCGCGGGCGAGGACGCCGTGTGGGTGCTGGACAGCGGCAGCGTGCGCGGGGCCACGGCCAACAGCTCGGCCGCGTGGCTCGTGCAGTTCTACTCCTCGTGGTGCGGCCACTGCATCGGCTACGCGCCCACCTGGCGGGCCCTGGCCGGGGACGTGCGAGGTGAGGCGCGCCCGCGCGCGACCCCTGCGCCCCGGCCTCGCGGCCGGCCCCCGGGGGAGCCCGGCGGGCTGGCGGGTCCTGAGGCAGAGCCCCCAGAAGCCCTCTGGCGGCCCGACCTGCGCAGTTGGGGCCGGGGGGAGCCCCCCGCCCGGGCCTTTGTCCCTCTGTTTGCTGACGCACCCCCCGCTTCGGCGCGCGGGTAGATCCCCCACTCCGTTCCCGAGCCCCCTGCCCTTTACACCCGCCCCCGCCACCTCTTCTGGTTTGGGTAGCTGACCATATGGTGGATGCTCAAAGTGAGCCCGCCAGATGCGCTGGAGACCTCTGCGGAGGCAGACCAGGACCTGCAGGGCGTTCCTGGACGCACGTCCACCAAACTACACGGTCCTGCTGCCCACTGGTGACCAGTCCCTAGGTTCCTCGCCAGCCCTGCACCGGGGAGTTGTGGGCGGGGGCGGGGGGCGTCTGCATCACCCCCTCGCCAGCTGGCTGAGCTTTAAAACGGAACGTCAGTGGCTCCGAAGCCGGAGCTGTCCTCAGCAAGAGTGAGGTTTGGCAGGAGTCTAGCTGGTGCTCAGCTAACCTCTAATTATGTATTTCCGTGGGCAGGAGGATAACAAATTGCTACACTTTCTTCCTGCACTTTTGTTTCTAAGTCTTATATCCTCTGTTGTGATTTTTTTCTCATAACCAGACAGGTTCATAAACTTCTTAAAAGCCTAAATACGGTTTTTGTGCAAAATTGTAAATGATTATCTTTAATCTGTGTTCTCTTATCTCGGGGTGTTGGGATTCTTGATTCTGAAGGCTTTGTTCTTTGATCTCTTGTTTTCTTAAGCCCCCAGTGTTTGGAACCGAGGAGGTGGACACACCCTCCTCAGTAGGTTCTCTTAAAGCCTTTGCTCTGAGAACAAGCAAGCATTTCAATAACATAGAGAACTTTTCAGTTGTCATTTGTTTTTTAGTGGCGGAAGCCGATATGTAAATGCAAATGCAAATGCCGGTATCTGTGGCAAACACTTGTTGCCTATTTTGTGCATATTTTGATTTTCTCGTTTGGTATCTGAAACATAAATATGGTAAGCCAGATTCGAACGTTACAAACTATTCTGTTGTTGAACCATCGTGTAAGGAGCCTGGAAAATTGTCCCTGGAACTTGGAAGGAAGGTTTCTTCTAGAAAGAAGAGTGATAAAATCCAAACCTAATGGTGTGATTAACTCAGCTATTAGCTAAATAAGGTCACCTTAACAGCATTGGACGCTGTTCAAGTCAGGGCAGGAAGAAGGCCCGAGATGGAAGTGGGATATGGCTGAAAGTGAAAAGCAGCTGTGGCCTGAAAAAGGGTGGGGACAGCTGCGGGGCACCTGGGCAGAGCCCTCAGCACTGGGGAGTGGCCCACTTGGGGTCCCCAAAGAGAGGTCACCTGGGGACTTGTTAGAAATACGTCAGCCCCAACCCAGGCCCTCTGGGTCAGAAACTGGGCACGAGGCCCAGCATCCTGTCAGCACAAGCACCAAGTCTGCAGGGTCACTGTTCTCAGGACACCAGCCCTATGAGACACCTGCAAGGAAAGGCTCGTGGCCAAGAGCACCAGGAAACGCAGCATATGAGCTCTTCCTTGTGGATGGCCACCGCACACAAGAAGGAGTCCCGCTAAGTCTAAGCCTTTGCTTCCCACGTGATCTACCACAGGGCCCTTTTTGTGCCCGATTTCAGCCAACTCCCCATGGAATCACTGGGAAGAAGCACCCCCCCCCCCCCCCCCCGCCCCCCACAGGGGAGCAGACGCCCATTTTTCCCTGTGGTCCCGTGTGGGCACAGGCTTCCCTCCCCCTGTCACCACTTTGGCCCATCAGTCACTTGTGAATTGGGCTGTCCAGTCCCTGGGGCACACAGACCTTGCACTGGGCCCCCTTGGGTGCCTCCCACCACCCCTTTTAAAATGGAGAGTGTCCAGCCAGCTTTTCCAGTGCACCACTCCTCCACCCCATCTCAAGGCTTCTGGGAAGTGGGACAGGCTCTGCTCCCTGGTGAGATTGCCCGGGGTCATCTCACCTGGGGTCAGCGGAGCACTGTCTCCCCTGCTGTCCCTCCACCATTCCTGCCTTAGCGGCCTCTGCCGTTTGCTCAGAAGGGACAGGAAGTGAGGGGTGGTCTGCAGAGCGTGAGGCTCCTTCCCCGCTCTGCAAGCCCGGTCTACGCACAGCTTAGGGGTACCTTTGTTTTTCTAAAAGATTTAGATTGAACTTTAGCACTTCACTGACATTTTCAAGATTTTGAAAATAAATGTTTTTCCTTGTAAGGTGGCTTAACAAACAAAAGGTCTACTGTTAAGTGTAGCCAAATGTTCTAGTGTTTATGTGGATCTGGCTTAGGGCTGTCACTTCTAAATCCTTTGCAAAACAAAACCCTGCTATGTTCCTGGAAATCATCTAGCCCGGAGCTGTGGTGTTAGCTCGGTTTGTGATGCCGCCTCCTCTCACCACCCCTGCGCTATCTCTGAAGTATCTCTGCAGAAACTTTGGTCAACTCAGAAGTGTCCCTGTCAGGATCACCGAGGCCTCAGCATCTGTTCTTACGGGTCTCGCATTTACTCCAGGCTTGCGGAAGCAGGGCAGATTTTCTGTAACGGCCCCTGGAATTCTAGGTGAGGCTCGAAGGGGAGCCCGAGACGTGGCGGGCAGTCATGTCCAGCACATGCCTCCTCTTCCGGTCCGGCAAGGGGGTGTTGGTGCGACCCATGTTGCGGACGGTGACACCCAGAGGCCGCACGAGCCTGAGTCATTCACTTAGGGTCACACAGCTGAGCGACAGGGTGTGTCGCTCCAGGGCCCGAGGCTAAGTGTGTGGCGGCTGTGAGGCAGGTGCTCGTTCTTGCTGCCCAGAGTCCACTCCGGCTTGCCCCCCTTGAGCTCCTCACTCACCACCTAGTCTGGTCTTCCCACCCACCTGGCTAGGCCGCAGGCCTCTTGGAGATGAGCTAGGACCGCCTGGTGTTCCCCATGGGCCCACGTTCGAGCAGGGGGTGGGGGGTGCCGATGGCAGCGGGAGTGACTGGTCAGTGCGCCTGCAGGGGTGTGCAAGGTGGGGAGCCCCGGGAGGCTGCCGGGAGTCTGCCTGGACTCTGGAGAGGGTGGACAGGATTGGGGAGGCAGGCAGGGGCGACGTCCACCTGTTAGGGCCCAGGACAGCCTGTTGTGCCCCCCACCCCCTGCCCAGGTAGCTGTGGTTAGCCCAAGTGAGACATGCCCGTGAGGCCCGGACTCCGTGCTGACCGAGGCCAGAGGAGCCCCACTGTGGCAACGCCAGGCTCAGTGACACCAAGTGCGAGAGCGCAGATTGGCAGGGTGCCGGGAAGAGGGGCTGGGGGATTCGGGGCTTTCCTTCTCCCCATGGCAGTGTTGCGAGGCTTCAGCAGTTCACCAGGAGAGACGCTCGCGTCTGGGACGGCTGTGCCCCATCAAGTGCCCTGGAACGGCTGCCCCGGACTATGTGTAGAGCTAGTTTAACCCACTGCACCCAGCGCTGGGCCAGGAGCACGACAGAGACCCCGCCTCCGCTCTGAGAGGACGCTGAGCCAAGCACGCCAGGACTCTCCAGCCACCTCCAATAACTTCTGCGTAACTCGTGCTGGCCTCTGCTCGTCACTCTGTGGGCTTAATTTCTACCCATGCTTCTATATCTTTTTTTTTTTTTTTTTTTTTAAGTAGGCTCCTTGCCCAGCGCAGAGCCCAACACGGGGCTTGAACTCACAACCCTGAGATCATGACCTGAGCCGAGATCACGAGTCGGACAGTCAACTGACTGAGCCACCCAGGCGCCCCTACTCAGGCCTGTATAGCTTAAACTTGCACTTGAACTTGGATCCTGTCTAAAAAGACCTTGTTCAAGCAGGAAGGGGCCTGCCGGGGGGGGGGTGGGGGTGGGGGTGGAAGAGTGGCCTCTGCGGGTGGGAACATGGAAGTCCCACCGCCCCGGCTTCACCGTGAGGGAGGACCCCGCCCCCCATGCAGCCCCGCCTTCCAGACAACCCTCTTCTCGCACCCTGTTCAACCTTGGAGGGCAGTGACTCCATACTGTAATCATTTTCTAGGACAAATTGATGCTTGCCTACAAATTAGACTTATAAATACATTTTATTAGAACTTGGCAAGTAGTGGTACGAGGTTTAATCCTGTACGTTAAGAATAGAGTTGCTTGAAGGGTAAACTTGAAATAAATTTCAGTTTGCTGTTACATAGAAGCTTAAGTCTTTGACAGGTATATTTTTAAGCCTGTGCTACTGAAAATGGGCAGGCTTGGGAGCAGAGCAGAGCGTGGCTTGCAGACTCCTTCTGTGGATGCCCCTGGAGGCCACGGTGCCTCCCAGCTGGTGCCCTTTACCCCTGGGTTTGGTTGGGGGTGGCCTGACATTGTTGCCCAGGCAGGCAGTTTGCATTCGGTTTAGAGTGTTTCTGTCCTTTGTGCGGTGGGGTCTGGACAGGCAGGAGGAGGGGAGGGTACAAGTTGAATGAGGCAAGTACCCTGAAGCTAAACCTTTGAAATAGTTTGCATTTTATTTGATAAAATAGACTGTCTCTTTTGTGTTTCCATGAATGCCTCCATCTGCCGGTGCAGTGACTGCTGGTGTCTCTCTAACCGAAATTCTTCCTCATCTGCTTTCCTCACAAGCCTTCCCGCCTAGCACAGGCAGGCTTCCTTCCCAAGATGGACAAAGGCCTGGTGAGGTGTCAGCCCGCCCCTCCACTCAGCCAGCTGGCCCAGGTTTGAGCAGGCGGGCGGGCGTGCTGTGTGGCTGCAGTGGAGCTTGTCCCCGAGAAGCTAGGGCCGGCGGCTGCTTCTGCGCTGGTGCGAGGCACTGTCCTCGCCCCGTCCGTCCTCCAGTGTGCCCCCTACAGAAGCAGAGTCTGCCCTGCATTGGTCCCGCGAGCTGGAACTTGTCCTGAGTACATTCTGTGTGGCCCTGGTAGGTGCGAGAAACAGTGAACGAGACGGGGAAGATCCGGGTGGAGCCTGTGCCTCAGAGGAAGGGACAGACGTGAACAGAAACACAAAATGAGGCTAATTGTAGGTCATAAGTCCTAGGAAAATAAACTGAATGATTGGATTGGCACCGGATGGTGGAGGAAGGCCTCTGGTGGCCTCGGGCGGCATGTGACACTCAGAAGATGAGGGGCACGCCCCAGCCGGTGCCACGGCCGTGAGACAGGCAGGACTGCAGGCATCCAGAGGACTGCAAGGGGCCGTCCCGGCTCTCCGGGGGAGAATGGGGGAGGTTCCGACGGGTCAGGCGGCAGGTGGAGCCCGGGGCTCCAGGCGTGGAGGCTGGATGAACAGCAGGAAGGAAGAGCGGTTTTAAGCAGGCCGTCATATGATCTGGTTTCTGTGTTAAAAAATCTGGCTGCTGTCTGGAGAACCGAGGGCCAGAGACTGACCAGGGTCAGATTGGGACGATGCGAGTGAGCCCCGCCAGGGCTGGCCACCTCCGGGGAGTGCTGATGGACCTGGGGCGGCAGATCCGGGCGGGAAGAACCGTAGGGGCACTGACACCCATCTTTCTGCAGCAGCACGGGTTCTCGGAGTTGACCCTTCCAGTTGGTGAACAGGAGGAAAGACTGCATTCTAGGCAGTATTGCATTTTTGGATAGATGATTTTTGGTCAAAGCTCACCAAGTGAGAGGTCTTCCCTCCCGGGGTACAGCAGGGGAGGGTATGTTTCCAGGACACAGCCCATGTCCCTGCGCTGGGCTGGTTTTCTTCCACATCCTGCTGTTAATGAAACATTATCTAAAACCTGGAACTATGAAGAAAGAGGGCTGGCATGTCCTCTCCCATGTCATTGTGGCCTGGTGTCACGGGCTCCCCAGGGGGCTGGTTTTCGGGGGCACGTACCGGTGTTGGACCCGGCGTCCTCACTGTTGGTTAAGCGTTCTGACTCAGAAGCTACGGCATAACTCATACACCTCATCTGGTGGAGGAACAGAGAGTTCCCCTGTCTGGTGGAAAAGGGCACCCCAGTGGTTAGGGGCTTCCTGCCCTGCTGGGCGTTAGCCAGCTTTGGCTCGGAGCGGCTGTTCCTGGCGGGTCGGGTGCTCCGTCTGTGTGCCCCTGACCTGCTCCTTCAGTGCTCAGTCCAGGAACACCTTTGATGCCTGTTTGTCCTGCATTTGTACGAGTCATGCCTCTAGCTTTTTGGAAATGAGGCCCTGACACTGGCCGCGGGAGGGTGCAAGGTCTGGAGCCCTCACACTGCCGAAGGTACCAAGTGTCTGGTGTCTCAGGGATGGCAAAGGGAAGCCCCCTGGGCCCGCAGTGTTCTTGGAGCGCCTGTAGAACAGTGGGGCGGCGGCCGGCGCACCCAGTGCCCACGCTCCTTGGGTAACACTGTAACTCTGGCCCTTTCACCGTTGTGATGAGGACAAGCAGTTGGGTAAAACCCAGGGAAACCAAGATTTTCCTTTATCTTTTTCATTTTTAAGCCACCAGCAGTTGTGCCCTATTTCAAAAGGCAGGGTCCACCTCCCGGGTGCCTGGAAAAGTTGAAGGAGCTTTGGAGGCTGAAAAGCCAGAGTTGGTGACTGCAGCCTGGGCCACCTCCACTTGCCCTGTGGCAGGATCTGCAGCCCAGACCGTGCACTTCCCCCAAGGCTGGCTGCCCTGCCTGCTCCTCACCTGGGAAAGCAGCCAGCGCCCCTGGGAGGACAGCTGGCTCCCCGCTTCCGGGGGGCCCAAGAGTGGGGGCCGAATGTGAACGTTGGGTAGCCCAGCTGTGGGGTACAGGCTGGGTCAGGACACTCTGTCTACCCAGAACCTGGGTGCTGGGCTAGAGCCTGACCTGAAGAGGAGCTGTGTTGACCTTGCTCAGTGTGGCTGCCAGAGCCCAAGGCAGGCTGCCTTGCCTGGGTATTTGTGGGCACCTAGATGGGGGGTGGCAACCACTCTGCGGTCTCTGCCACCAGGACCCCACACTGCTGGTCAGAGTGATGTTGTTCACTCCTCACCCTGCAGGTGTGTCTGAGTCCCTCCCGAGACCTGCAGCCTCGCAGGACTGGCCCGGCCCCTGACTCTAGACCGCCCCCCCCCCCCCCCCCCCTCCCCCCCCCCCCCCCCCCCGTGCTGGCCGCCCCTCCCCTCCCCTGGCCGCCTGCTGGTCTCCACCTGGGGCTATCTCCCCTCCCATCCCTGCCTCTGGGACCCTGGTCAGTCGCCAGCGCCCAGGAGGGTCACTGGGAGTTTGCTGTTGGCCTGCATGAGCGTGGGGTCCCCTGCTGCCCCGCTGGTGAGTGCTCAGAACACATTCTAGCAGCAGGTGCTTACCAGCCTTGCCATGAGTGGGACGCGTGGCTGTCAGCCTGTCCTCACGCCCCCTTAGAGGGGAGATGTTATCTGGCCTGTCTTATAGGCGGAGCCCTGAGGCACGGAGACTGATAAGTTGCCCAGATCCTCCAAACCTGCTGAGAGGCAAAGCAGGATGTGGGCTGTGCACGATCAGCCTGCAGACGGGTGTCCTCATGTCATCCAGCACTGCTTGCCATCTATCTGCTCTAGGAGTGCCTGCTGGTGCTGGGACAGGCCAGGCAACTCTGGGGACACCTGGAAGGCCAATGGAGATGAGCACAGTAAAGGGGGCAGACGCCAGACTCGCCAGGACGTGACCTACGAAGAACGTAGGAGGACGCATAGTGTGGCTGTTGGGGGCGGGGTGTGGGTGAAACACATCAGGGCTAGAGGGCCAGGGAAAGCGGGGGGCCTGTCCGGACTGATTGAGAACAGTCTTGCTCCCAAGACCGTGGGGAGCCGTCAGGGTCCTCTCAGGGCTGCGGCTGGGTCCCAGCTGGCTGCCGACCACATGGAGGCACATGGCAGGTGGAGGCGGCCTCTGCCCCGCACGGCTCCCAGCGCGCAGCAGTGTGCCGGTGCCCATCGCCAGCACGGCCGGCCTCGGCACCATCTCCTGCTTCTCCACCCAGGCATCCCCTTTGTCAGGCAGAGAACTCCCCTCGTTCCCCCAGGGTGGTGCGTCGTCAGCGCTGAGCCGGCAGAGTGTGGCTCGCCCTGCACGGAGATCAGCTGGAACAGCAGTGCTCCGGTTAACTGTCACGAATGTCGTGGAGAGGAAGGCAGAGGAGGTGGAGACCATTAGCCACCCGGTGCTTCTGTGACGCTGAGCGACAATTTCCTAGTTCCTATCTCCGAGTCAAAGGATGGCACGGCTCAGGGGCAGAGGGCTCCTTGGGGCTGGGGCAGCCCTGGGGCCAGGGCGAGGGAGGCAGCACTGGGGGCCCCGCACTTACCCTGTGGGGCCTTGCCGCTCAGCTCTCCCGCCTGTAAAGTAGGAGTGGTAACGGTCACATCGCAGGCTTGGGCATGAAGCTTAAATGGGATAACACAGATCAGAGTGCTTTTAGAACATTGAGTCCTGCACAGGATGCAAGAGGTGATGTGGCCACCCCTGCAGAGCACACGGCGTCGTGTCGTCCGGACGAGCCCTAAGGGTGCCGGGAGCGGGAAGGAGCTCGTGTCGCTGCGCAGGGCGCCGTTGGCTGGGCTGCACCTGTGGCTCAGGGTGGGGCTCCACGCCCACTGAACACGGTTCCTGCCTGTGCGGAGAGGGCCCTGGTCGGGTGGAGAGGCAGTAGAAAATGTGTTGGCGATACAAGGATAGGTTGTTTTTCTAAGGAATCGGTTTTCTGTGTGTTTAACAAGGAAACACGCTGTGCAAAGGCTCGTTGATGAAGTGGTTGATTTCGTTCCACGCGTGACCATGTGGGGTTTGAAGGAGCACGTGTGTGTGCGCTGCATGGCCGGGAGTGGGCTGGATTTGAAGGAGGGAGTGTCTTCATCTGGAGCTTATAGGAGAAAGGGAGATGTTCGCAGCACTCTTTTTTAAGATTTTATTTATTTATTTGACAGAGAGACACAGCTAGAGAGGGAACACAAGCAGGGGGAGTGGGAGAGGGAGAAGCAGGCTTCCCGCGGAGCAGGGAGCCCGATGCGGGGCTCGATCCCAGGACCCTGGGACCATGACCTGAGCCGAAGGCAGACGCTTAACGACTGAGCCACCCAGGCGCCCCTCGCAGCACTTTGAGAATGTTCAGGTCAGCACACTCGTGTTGTGTGTGTGCCGTGTGCCTGTGACATGGTGTTGCAAGCTGATTCTGAACCCTGGGCAGATTCCTTAGCCTCTCTGACCCTCAGCCTCCTCATCTGTAACATCCTGCCTGTTTCAGCCAGCAGACTTCCACAGTAGATGATTTGGTAAGAAAGCTTTGTAAAGTACCGTGTAGTTGACTTTGTTTTGGAAGCAAGACTGGTGGGGAGCTTTTCTTGCCATTTTAACTGTGCCTGGGCAGAGAATCAGGGCAGGCCTCCCTATGGGGGTGACATTTGTGTTGAAATCGATGAATAAAGCAGCAAGTACAAGTCAGAGGAAAGTGTGTTCCACCCAAGGAAGAGCAGGTGCAAAGGTCCTGGGGCAGGAATGCGCCTAGACTTGTCTGTGGCTTGGGGGAGGGGGGGAGTGAATGAGGAAGAGATGATGAGGGTACAAGTGCAGTGAGGTACGCCATCTGGAAGGTTACAAGGACACACAGGAGGTGATCTTGCCTGCAGATGTGCATGCCTTGCTGAGGGCTAGGCCACCCCCTGGGGCCCCTTCCAATAGGTTAGAATTTGAAGAATCACATAGCTCAATCTTGATCAGAATGTTTGCTTTCTTATCATGGGAACACAGTAGGTGGGAACAGCTGGCAGATACTGGGGCCTGGAGGCGGGGTGGGGGGTTCTGCCTAGAAAGCGAGCAGCCCAGTCAGCACAGTAGGTCTGGAGGGGGTGTGGGAGCCTGGCTACTGGTGGCTGCCTGGGGACACAGACTTTATCCGGCGTGTGCTCAGAGCTGGGCGCGTGGACGTGACCGCTGCGTCACACAGTCATGGGGGCGGGGGGCTGTGCTGCAGAGCTGCTTTCGAGGCCTTACTCTGGTCTGGGGCTGTGGTCTGAGCCTGGGGCGCGGGTGCCGGACAGCCTGACAGCCTCCAGTTCTCGGGGGCATAGCAGCACCCGATGCTGCCTTCAGGGTTGCCGGGTTGTTGACGGCAGGGCTGACAGCCGTTCTTACCTCCACACGGGAAGCCAGTGTGTTCACACTGTCTCTCGCGCCGTGTTAGACTCAGAAGGGTTATTAAAATGTGGCTGGTGCCGCCATGGCCTTGGGTTGGTCAGGATCACTGTCATCTGCAGCGTCACGACCTGTGGTATCTGTTTTGTGGAGTGCTGTTTGGAGCCTCTCTACACCGGGGACTCCAGGAGGGTGGAAACCAAGCAGAGCACAAGTAGCCGCAGGGTGCACGCGCACTAGACAGTGTCTGCCAGCGCCCTGCAGACGGGGGTGGGGATGCATTCGCTTTTGTGCGTGAGACACACTTAGTAAGAAGAATCTGAAAAACAAAAGAAGTCAGACCAAGTCCCACCATGAAAACCAAACCATAGCGAACATCTTGGAGTGCATTCTTTCCATTTTTCTTCCCTGTTCCTGGTCTGGCTTGATTATTCATTGATTCCACCAAATGCTCAGTGTTAGCCCTTGGGGCAGTTCTTCATTTTCTTACATACTTTTTCTGGGCAGTGGGTGCTTTTGTTTTTTTAAGCATGCAATGACAATGTGTCATGGAAATTCCCAGTAAACAGTGAAACCCTGTGTTTGTGAGACAGGGACGAGGTAGCCAACAGGAGGCGTTTTGGCAAGATGAATGGGAAGAGAAGCGAGGATGACAGGCTGGGGAAGGTTCCCCCAGCAGGGCAGTGGAAACCGCCGTGGGGGGCGCCGTGTGCAGGGTGGGGGCCGCCACCGTGGAGGGCACCGTGTGCAGGGTGGAGGGCGCCGTGTGCAGGGTGGGGGGCGCCGCCAAGGAGGGTGCCACGTGCAGGGTGGGGGCCGCCACCGTGGAGGGCGCCGTGTGCAGGGTGGGGGGCGCTGTGTGCAGGGTGGGGGGCCGCCGCCAAGGAGAGTGCCACGTGCAGGGTGGGGACCGCCACCGTGGAGGGCACCGCATGCAGGGTGAAGGGTGCTGTGTGCAGGGTGGGGGGCCGCCGCCATGGAGGGCGCTGTTGGCACGGCGCTGAGCTGCATGCTCTGGGCCATCTGCTGCACTAATTGGATGAGAGTATTAACTGTTCTTCCTTAGTTCCATGTAATTCGAGACTCCAGAAAGATGTGACCGGTGGTTCAGGAAGGTTCCGTGATTCTTGTTTCGAGCCATCTGAAATGGCCTCGGGACAGGAATTGGTTTCAAGGAGGCAACGTGAGCCGAACAGTATTTGGTCATTGGTGGTGAAAGCCAGCTGCAGCTTTTTTCCACTTGATTCTTCCCATCACGTTGATATTGGTAAACGTTTTTGCAAGGACAGAAGAGGAAGGTGAGGATCTTTTAGCACAAGTGGTGCGTTAGATGGGAAACTGGCAGCTATGGTCTTGGCCATGTCTAAGAGTGCTCGTGTGGTATGGATCTCGTCATGGCCAGTGTCTTCTCTCCTCCCAGGCACGTGTTTAATGGAACCTCTGAAGTTCCAGATCATAGCCAGTACCCAGATCAAACTTGAGTGATGTGCTTTTTAACCAGACTACTGCTTTAGACTGGTGGTGTCCTGTGAGGACCCATAGCAGCACAGGGCCTCCTCAGGGTCTCAGTGAGACACCCGTGAGCCCCCATGCAGCACTCCCTTGGCTGCAGGAGACCAGGAGCGGCCCCGCCCACCCGCGGGGCGGCCCCGTGCCTCCAGGCCAGTGTCTGGGGCGCCTGGGTCCCGCCTGGGGCTCCTTGGCGGTGAGTGTTGTGCCGCTGTCCGCAGACGGCTGTGCTCCTCTGCCCTGCTTCCCCAGGTGCCCCCCCGAGCAGCTTGGAGATGTTCGGCGGTATCAACCGGAACATCCTAGGGAAAGGGAGCAAATCTTTTAAAGAGAGAAGCTCACTTTTTAGAGGGTACTGGAGAAGCCGTGCCTTTGAGACTGGTGACCACAGGGCCAAGCCAAGCACTCGTCTCCCTGTGTGCACTGGCCTCAGGGTTGCTGTGAGCTAGGCTCCTCTGTGCACGAGTGTCCTGTCCATACATGATGCAGGGGTGAGATGACATGCCGCCCACGTTCGGTGGGGGGTGCTGTTGGGAAGAAGGGAGTGAGCCAGAGGTCACCTACCCACAACAGCAGCTGGGAAGCCATCTCCCCAGAGCATCAGGCTCGAGTCACCGTGCAGGTGCACACAGGTTGCAGGAGATGGGGCGCAGAGGTGCCGTCAGCACGGCCCCGACGGTGGGGGCACCCAGGGTCTTCGACAGGGAGTGCGAGGGGTAGCGGAGCAGTGGACGAGAAGACACACCACAGTCGCAGCCTCCTGACCGGTGAAACTTAGGGAGATGCGGACCCTGAGTAGAGCGTGTGTGTGCGCGTGTGCGTGTGTGTGTGTGTGTGTGTGTGACCGTAGCCACCGCCGGCTGTGTGTGTGTGTGTGTGTGTGTGTGTGTGTGTGTGTGTGTGTGAGTCGGTGTGACCGTAGCCACCGCCGGCTGTGACCTGGCAGCAGGGAAGTTCTGGGAGCGGGCCACCTGGCCGGAGCTGGTATGACCTTGTGATATTCACATGTGGCGACATTCCCACGAGAAAACCTTTAAAGATAGGCAAAATACATATTTAAAACTGCTCCTGTTCTACTCCCAGGACCAGAGACCACATTCAAGGGTCTGGCGGAGGCGTCCAGGGAAAGTAGAAACCACTTCCCAGAAAGACCGCGGCTCGGACGCTGCAGCCTCGGATTCTCATTTGCACGAGTGCCCCCGGGAGTGTCGTCGCTACACGTGCAGGGCCGGGGCTCTCCATCTGCAGGCGCACTCCCGGCGGCCCAGCACAAGGCCAGCACGGTGGCTTCCGTCCGGCAGGGCCGTGCTCCATTAGGAGCACCCTCATTAGGCACCCTCAGCAGAAGTCCGTCCGCCGTGTTGTCCATGATGGGAGACACCTCCAGCCCATGGAGGCTTTGCCCGCCTCTCCCAGCCTGACGCAGGAACGCTCTGTGCACGCGAGGGCTGGATCCATGACCTGGGGGAGGCGTGGGCTGGTGGCCCACGTGGATGTGGGCCCAGACCCACACTGAAGGTCACGCTCCTGCTTTCCAGACTGGGCTGCTGCCATCCGTGTTGCCGCCCTGGACTGCGCGGAGGAGGAGAACCACGAGGTGTGCCGAGCCTATAACATCCACTTCTACCCCACCTTCCGGGTGAGCACCCCTGCCCTCTCCCGCGGGCCTGCTCTCCTCCCACCCTGTCTCTCCTCTCTTTCCACTGGAGGGGCGCCTTCCCGTGACATTCACTGCGTGTGTAACTCCTACACTCGGGCACATGGGGCACGTGACTTGGGACTTAGCAGGAACTCATTTACACGGGGTCACCTTTCGCGTTCCGCGCTCTTGGGTTGTGCATGTTGCCGGGGCTAGGGGGCTGTATGTGCACACCCAGCCCCCCACCCCACGGCAGCAGCAGAGGAGGGCGAGGTCTGCAGCCTGTAGGCCCGGTGGGCGTGGGCATGCTCGGGGCTGCCATCGGGGCCGTGGGCCAGGTGTCTCCTCCCCAGCCCCCTGCGTGTGTGGCCCATGTCAGGCTCGGCGCCGTTGGCTCACCATATATGCGGTGGGTCGGGTTGTCAGAGTGACACCTGGCGGGTACCTGTGGGTGGCCCTTCAGGCAGGTTTTACCCTTTCTTCCCCTGTGGGCAGAGAACAGACAAACCTGTTGAGAAGATTCTGAAGAAACACGTGCAGGGTGTGTGCTCACATGCGTGTGTGCGCTTGCGGTCCCGTGCGGGCGCACGGGCGCCTCAGGGCGGTGTTTACACCCCAGAAACCATGCAGCCTCTGCGGAAGCTTGCCCCCTGCTCCAGTCTTCCTAAAACCCTGTGCTCTGTGTGGCTTGCAGCCCAATGCTTTCCAGCTGCTTACGTGGCTGGGCTTTGTGGCAGCCATGCCTCCACCCCAGCCAGTGATGCTCCTCTGGAGTTTTGCATAACTCATCCTCGGCTTCCATGTCTGAGTTTTATTTTGTTTTAGCCGCACACACAGGGTGTTGCGCTCAGTGTGAGCTCCGGGCCTTCTCTCTCGTGCTGAACAGGTGTTCTGAGAGCACCCCGCACCCTTGGCTGTGGCTTCAGTCCCCTAAGAACACCTCCTTGTGTGACTGCGGCCATGTCTTCTGTTCACAGGCCCTGTGTCACCCCATCTGCTCCTTCCGTTTGCCCATTTTGCTCTTGGGTATTTGCAGTTTTCTTAACTGATTCACAGGAGTCCTGTACGCATCCTTGACACTGACTTTTCTTTCAGTTGTGAGAACTGAGAGTGTCCTCACCTGGTTTGCAGTTCTCACCTTCTTCAGCATCTCTTCTAGAGAAGGTTTTTAATTTTAATAGTTTCTTTTCTTCTGCTCACCCTCCCTGTAAGTCGTTTGTGTCGCTCGAGCCTACCGTTAAGATACGTATTGATGTCGCGAATCAGGGAAAGCGCCCACTGCGCGGCCTGGCTTCCAGCCCTGTTGGGTCAGGAAGTGTAGCTGACAGAACTCCGACGGGTACTAACCACACCCAGTGGGTCTGCTCAGAAACACTGATGTCGCAGACGTGCACAGAAATGTGCGGCTCCTTATCAGTCAACGTGAACTTTCTGGAGCAGATTGACTAAACTCTCACTCTTTAAGATGGTGGCCGTTTTCTTGCTTACAGATGAAACGTTTGCACAGACACCAAGTCACACTTGTTTCTTACTTGTTCTGTGTTTTTCCTCTTAGTATTTCAAGGCATTTACAAAGGACTTTACAACTGGAGAAAATTTTAAAGGTAAGGACAAGCTTTATATTTTACTGTCAGAGTCACCTCATAAACCCGTTAAAGCAAAGGTGGTTTCAGGAGACCAGAGAGCCCATGTGATGGGGTCTGTGGGGCCCCTACCCCAGCTTCAGCGAATCTGCATCAGCACCTCTGACCCATCTTTCCTCGAAGAGCTCAAACATTTGTAGTTTCGGCAACAACTTTTTATTCTGTGTTTTGCCTTCCTTGTTAAATTTGATGGTGAAATCTCTTTTTTTTAAGTAAGCTCTTTTACTCAAAAAAGATTTGGAGAAGGTCACAAACCACATGCTCACCTAATGAATTTTATGAGCGAGCCCCCCGGGGAGCCAGTGCTCATCTCAGGCTCCGATGTGCTACCAGTCAGTCCACGGTGACGGCTGTTCTCCATTAGGGTCGCCAGGCATGTTTTGAACTTGGCGTAGATGGCAGCGAGGCGCTCCCGGCCTCTGTCATCACGCTGTGTGTGTGAGATTGGCCCCCGGTGCCCATTTGTTCCCACGCGGGTCGCTGTGTGGTCTGTCGTGTGCGCCTGCCGCGGTCTGTGGATGGCTATCGGTGCATCCTGCCGTGTCTGTGCCGTGCCCTCCGAGGCCCTGGGGCGGTGGCGGTCCATAGGGCAGACGTAGTGGTGATGGCGGCTTGCCTCCCCGCAGGGCCCGACCGAGAGCTGCAGACTGTGAGGCGGACAATGATCGACTTCCTGCAGAACCACACGGACGGAGACAGGCCTCCTGCTTGCCCGCCTCTGGACCCCGTTCGGTGCGTAGTTGCGTGAAAAAGGGAATGTTAGGACTTGAATTTAATGTTGTAAAATATGGTTTTGCATTAAGTGATGTGGGTGCTGGTGTATGATGGCCAGCTCGCCGTTCTCAGAAGCACTAAAAGCCGCGTTGTTTCTCTTAAAAGGCCCAGTGACATCCTTTCTCTCATGGACAACCGTGATAGCCGTTACGTGGCCGTCCTGTTTGAGAGCAACAGCTCCTATGTCGGCCGTGAGGTACTGTGTCTGTGTCTTGCCCCGTCTCACCGCATGCTGTGATTCGGTTCCCCTGTGGTAATGACCGCTTCCTCCTGATCGGTGGCGGTCCCGTGTTTCGCTCCTGTTAATTCTTGGGATGTAGTGGTGTCACTCAGCGGACTGGCCGGTTCGCAAAGACTGAGAAGGGCCCTCGAGGGTGAAGCAGGCAGGCTCACGGCCTCGTCCTCAGTGTGGGGCTGAGAGGGGCCCCCCAGACCCACCTTTCAGGGCACGCTGCCTCTTTCCTCAAGCCTCTATTTTTTTTCTTTAAATTTTTTATTGTTATGTTAATCACCATACATTACATCATTAGTTTTTGATGTAGTGTTCCATGATTCACTGTTTGTGCATAACACCCAGTGCTCCACGCAGAACGTGCCCTCTTTAATACCTGTCACCAGGCTAACCCATCCCCCACCCCCCTCCCCTCTAGAACCCTCA